>NC_083639.1:13159997-13174997 GCF_963576545.1 Limanda limanda
GTGTGTTCACGATGGTGTTTCTCGTGCTTGTGTGTAACTCACCGCCAGCGAATGAGTGTCTGAATGAGCCCTGCATAGCCCTGAGCTGCAGCCAGATGCAGTAAGGTCATTCCTCTGGAGTTCTTACTGTGGATGAGCTGATTGGAAGAAGCCCAGCACGACTGAGACATCATCTTCTCACAGACCACCACCACACGACCCTCAAATGAACCCTGATCAGGAGGAATCTGGAACATTGGAGGAGGAGTGTAATGAGTTAAGCAAGTCAATCCTTTTCTGCATTTTGTTGCTTTTTCAAAATGTATTTCAAGGTGTCCAAACATTTCCCTTTACTAACAATAAGTCTAATGTTAAATAAAATGCAGAGCCTATGGATCTTGCAAACATATATTATAAAATAAAAGCATCACATTTGAAATGTAAGGTAATCCAGTGCCTATACGCCTGGTAGAAATGCTTGCACTGTGAGGTCTACTGTATATTCTGTTATAATAAAACTATTTCAGAAAATACCAGCTTCAACACCTCTCTGAATTTTAAGTTTGTGGTATTTTTTTAAAACTTGAATGCATTATGTTTCACATGTTTTGCTGTAAGTAAATCTCAAGATTCATTCTTTACAAAAATGTCACTTCTATAGGTGTTTCACTTATATCCTTAAATTCATGTCAATAACTCACACACAGTTTTCAAGACTTGCTTTTAATAACTGAAACCAAAATGCCTATTTTGTTTAATGCTGGTGGTCTGTTCTGCTCACTTGATACAGTTTAAATTGCATAGCTGAAAGCCTAACTGAATTACTTCCTCCTGCCTTACTTGAGACTGCTGATCAGTGGCTCCTCCCCCCTCCACTCCTCCGCCCTTGGTTGCCATGGTTTCTGAGTTGGGGTTCTGATTGGATATCTCAGCCATCCTCTGTTCCATCTGCTCCAGACGCTCCAAGATAGACATCCTGAACTGGGTATCTACAGAAATGAAGGCGTGACACACATGCAGTTGTAAGCATCAACCAGGTGTTTGTTGTATTAAAGCAAAATCATATCATGATTTAGTAAATCCTGATCTGAGAGTCTTAGGGAAATAAGCTCTTCTCTTGGGGCTGCAGTCTAGAGAGTATATCTGGGCTGGAATCTTGTAAATCCCCATATCAGCTAGGGAACTGGGGAACCAAGTAAAATGTGTGTGTGTGTGTGTGTGTGTAAGAAAATAGAGCATATCTTACAACAAATGTATGTCCTGCTTGTCCGTGTTGAGGTTGTATGAATGTGACCCTTTTGTTTCAGTACTGCTGCAGTTTTGCTGCAGTGCACATTATGTCATTCCACCTGCTGCTCTCTCACTCAGTCTCTCTGTTTTCCCTCCTCTCATTTCACTCCAATTTTTCTTTCTGCGTTCTGCAGCAGCCTCACTGGGCTGATAGGGTGGAGCCACAACAGTGACACAAAGGCTTGTGGCTCCTCCCTTTCCGCTCCACCAATCAGAAGCGGAGCAGAGTCTCAGTAATACAGCTCATCTGAATACAAAGCAAAACACCTGCCAAACACATGAGATGCAGCAAATGCAAACACATACACAGACCAGTCCAAAGACACGCATACATTCACAAACAGTGCATTAGAATGTGTAATGAATTTGAAAAACTTTATTAACTGATACATAATATTTTGATTGCAAAGTTGACGAGATTAATTGAAATTTGACATTAAACAAAGAAAAATGGTTTGGTGAATTTAAAATATGCCCATAAAATGTGATGTTCTATTCCACAATTCATTGCACTATGAGAAAGTTCACCGGTCCTCTGGAAACTCCTTTATAACACACTGTAGGACTCAAAAATGTATGACAGTGGCATGCAATCATATTTTTACTTAAGATGTTACTTAAATGCAATTTTAGAAATGTTTTTTGAGCATAAGATAAATAAATTATAGTTGATCAAGTAAGTAAGTTACTTTGGTGACACACTCTATGCCAGTTATAGATCACTTTTTGTCCTTTTTAACACAAATCCAGCTGCTTTTGTTCCAGGGTTACTTTCAGTTGTATAGATACCTGTTGATTTACTGACCAACACTGACACCTTTTTCTGTTCAGTTGATGTTTTTTTCCCCTGATAATACTTTCTTTCTTCTGGCAACATGTTTGTAGAAAAACGTTGTGTACTACATTTATTTTAAACCACTATTACGGCTCTTAGTAAAAAATAGTTAGTAAAACCAGCTTACATTTATTACACTTTCCTTAAAACTGTGGCTTTAGCACAGACACAACCTGTTGGAATAGTTTTAGTTACAAAGTAGATGCAACAGTAGGTCTATTAAACTAAACCTATTTGGTTCACACAGATAACATCTATGCTTTTGTTCATAGGCCTAATTAGAAAATGATACACAACAGATTGAGATACTAAACTTTCAGTCCAGAAACTTGCAGTCGTGAACACAAACATCTAAAAAACATGTGTTTTCTGTGTTCAAGCTCTGGGTGATCAACACCATGCAACTGAAGCTCCGTTATCATTATGTGGGCCTCCTCTACCGGAGCCACGTTAGCCTCCCTTCAGTTGTTGTTGTGGAGATAAGTGGCGCTGTCCACTCCTGCTGGTGCTGAAACAGAACAGGTCGACTGGAAAACTACAAGACTGAAGGCTGATCCTCAGGTCCGCAAACGCAACACAAACATCAGGCAAACAGTCGCTTGGATTTCAGCTCAAACATTTATAGCGTGCAACGAGAAGGAAGACTTGTGGCGTTGCTACGGTCCCTTTGTCTGAGCCAGACAGTGGCTGCGTGTGCTCCACATGTCGGTTACTACTAACATCAATCCTGGGATGCAAAAGTAGCGCCAAGCTTTACGGCTCTGAAGAATACAATTGGACAACAGGTACATTTATCTGCAACAACACGGCGACAAAAACAACTTCCACAAACAACAACACAGACCTGAACGCCAATTAAAAAGAGCGCGTCTTGAAGTTGTGATCAATTTACAAAATCCAATGAGCTACGAACCCAAACAGCGTCTGTCTGTCTCTCTCTCTCTCTCTCTCTCTCTCTTATCTGCTGCTCGCTTTGTTCCCGCTTCTGCTCAAACCCCGTTAGTTTGAAGACTCACACATTCCCACTCCGACCGAGCAAAACACAACTAAGTGCAGTGAGAGAGAAACAGGGAGAGAGAGAGAGAGAGAGAGAGAGAGAGAGAGAGAGAGAGAGAGAGAGAGAGAGAGAGAGAGAGAGAGAGAGAGAGAGAGAGAGAGAGAGAGAGAGCTTGTGTGAGAGGGGGGAGGGTTCGGGGGAGCTGTCTCCACGTTGTGTCTCGCAGAGCAGCGCTTCAAATCCGCCCGCCAGACTCGGAGCTGCAGGAGGCTCGGTCGTCATCGGCACAACAACAGACCGCACACGGAATAAACTGGAGCAACGTGCACGTGACGACTCCGTGCACCGACGCATATTTACTCAGAATAATATTTATCTCTTTATATATTTTTTTCTTTTCGGGGAGCGCTTGGCTGCACGTTTGGGGCCAAACAAAGGAGCGGAGCGAAAATGAGCAGAGCGCGTATCCAAGTGTCGCGATCTCCGCTGAAAGTCAAACACACACAGCCTCTCTCTCTCTCAGTCTATATTTATATTCAAATAAATATGTATCTATAAGGTGTGTGGGTAAAGCAGTGGTGGCGAACACATGCACTTAGAAATGGACCGGCGACTGTGATTTGAAGTCCTTGCCCTTCACTCCAGCAAACAGCCAGCCTGCTGTGACTGTGGAGCCGCATTGCCGCATTGCGCAACGCGGAGACTGGGGGGGTGAGCAGAGTAACCCAGGACATGCCTCACTGAGGAGACCCGTGTGCTTCTGAGCTGCAGCTGCACCACAAGAGATATTTGCGCACAGAGGCTATAACACCCCTGGTGCTGTGCACACACACATATATAGCCAAACTCCCCAGGACTTGAAAGTACAATGCAAAAAGTACATTTAACTGTCCACGTCTTCAAGCAACTTTTAATTTGATTTTTTTTTAACTGTCACACAAGATCAACACCTCCAGCTCGAACTAAACAATCTCCTTCAGAGTCCTCTCCAACAACCAAACACTTAAGTTGGACTCCACAGTAAACTAAGATCCTTAAACAAATCCAACAAAGACAAATCCTAATCCTTTATGAATCTTAGTTTAAAAAGAACAGGTGACAGTGCAATTCAACACCTTTTATTCCTGCATGAAGGCAGAGGGCGACCGTAGGAAATATAGCTGCCTGCAGTTACAGAAGAACAGTTCAGCCCAACAGCAGCAGCAGCAATGTCACTATTCTGTTTGTACATCAGCCGCTGTGGACTAAATATCTCAGTACATATCAAAAAGCAACAGAAACGAGCTACACAGTGACACACACAAATATACACATGCACACACATCAACAGGTTTTCTCAAAGCTAAGCTGATCAAAATTAGGATAAAGGTAAGTCAGTGAGAATTTAAAATAACTTAAGTAAGAATGGGAAAAGGTTACATTTTCGAACATATTTTGAGGTTTATTTCGGAGTACAAATACAACAGTAGAGTGAATGTTGAAAGATGCACACATTTGCTCTCTCTCTCTGACCCCGTTCATTTCTGTCATTAACATTCATCCTGAGTGATCCAATCACAAATCCTCAGCACTAAATCCAGGTCTAAACGCAGCATAATGCATCCTGAATGCATCTTAAAATCCAATCACTCAGAGCATGTTTGAAATGATTTGGGTCACAAATCTTTCTTCGCAGTTGCACCCATTCATTCATTCATTCATTCAGCCCCTCCTTCCTCACGCCAACACATGCAACACGTTATTACCAGGTCTGAACAGGGCCTCTCTTTCTCCTTGCTTTGTTTGTTATTGACACATGCAACACTCCAGGCACACAATGCAGCAGTTATGCACAAGTCTCCTCCAGTTTATGGTTCGGGCTCTTTATTGAGTAAATAACAGCAGCCAGCAGAAGTGTAGCTGTGACACCCCTTGTAGTCAAAATACACAAGCAAATTTCTCTCACCATCCAGGGACAGCCAGTCGTGCTGAGAAGAAGGCAGGGCAGGAAGATCACGCGCCTTGTACTCAAAAACCACAGAGGAAGAGATGACTTCACCACCCATAGCTACCTGTAGCATCACCAAGCCAGTGTCATGGGCTGGAAGCAGATGTGAGGTAAGGTGTTAGTAAAACTGATTAAAGCCGTTTTTCATACATGACTTTTTAATGAATCTCCGGAGAATTGGGTCCGGACTTTCTCCGCAGTGGGTCTCTCACACATGCACAACGCAGGAGGGGGTTCTCTACTCGCACGCATTCACAACAACAACATATTCCCCACACTGTTCAGGTGAGGGGTGGTGCAGCAGGCAGAGGCGGGAAATAACATAATAATTCTGCTGCAGAGATCACGTGATTTTGTTTAAAGCACATCAACACCGGCATCGGCTCTTATCACAAGAACCTCTCATGACATCTTTGCCGGTGTCTTCTTCGTGTGTGGCAGGGGGTTTCCAGAGTGATCTGCATGTCTGAACGCAGCTCCAGTGAAGGGAGAGAGAGACAGATCTCCCCCTCGAAGCATATTAGGACAATATGTGAATTATCATAGTGTCACTTTTACCCATGTGTGCCTGAAAGAGACTATTTGCCAAACACTTCTCCCCTGATCACACTTATTGTAGGAGGATATGACTCATGTATCACACACTGTATCATCCTAAGAACCATGTCAAGCACTGTGTACATTATCTGCCTGCAGGAGAATGTCTCTACTATCGATTATCTTTATATGTATGTTCTAGTATAAAAGAGACAGCCGACATCTCTCTTTTTGCTACAGACTGCTCATTATAGGGATTGATGGAGCAATGGTTGGGTTAAGGTTTAAATTTTAGAATCAAGGATATTGCTTTTGCATGTATGAGTCAGTAATAAGAGGAGAGAGCTGTGTGTGAGTCATAGACTTTCTATTGAGATGGAAGACGTGTCTCCGCTTCCTCCCACTATCCAGAAATGAAGCTAAAATATCCTGTGCATGAACGCTGCTATCTTGCACTTTTGGACCCAAAGTCTGCACATTAGCGATCCGGGAATGGAGCAATCGATGCACAGCCTTGATCTGTCTCAGCTGTCAATCACCATATTTCACCCAGTTTTCATAGCATTAAATAAGCAATTCAAACCAACTTACTGGAAAAATTAACCCAACCACCTTAGAGAAAAAACGATTGAAAACAAATTGAAAACAAATGTACTTTGACTGCTTAGTTGGTCATACATGTCCCATCCACCAACATGGAGGGGGCAGGATTTATGTCTTATATGGCTCTGCAATCGAGATGCTTTGGCCTCACTTTTGGGAAGCTGTCATGTCATCCATCTTTATAGACAGTCTATTTTGTGTGTGTGTGTGTGTGTGTGTGTGTGTGTCTGTGTGTGTCTGTGTGCATTCACAGGTGTGTTACCTGGGCAGTAGCAGCGCAGCACCCCCGGCTGGATAAGGGCAGCTGGGACACTGATGTGGTCAAAGAGACAGCTGTACTCACTGCCCGACTCCAACCATGGACCTGTGATCAGCACCTTCACTCCGCCCTGCAGCACAAAGGCACAGGCCTCAGTCTCAGGTCACACAACAGATTCTTTGTCTACAACAAATCTGCAATTGCAAGTGTTTACTTCATCATTCATACAAAGAGAAACTGGAGTCAATGCGAGAGTGAGACACTCAATGGAGTGCTTTTTTCTGAATTGACCTGCTACAAAATGTCTCCAAGTCAGTGAGGGTGTCTGAAACATGTGTGACTGTGTGTGTGCGTGTGTGGGGTCCATTTTTAGCCTACAACCTGCAGGGTGAGGACGTTTTTTATTAGGACTTTTTGTCCCACTTTTAATGGGATGTTTAAGGGTTAAGACTTAGTTTTAAGGTTAGAATCAGGTTAAGGTAAGGGTTTGGGTTAGGGATAGGCATTTCGTTTTGATTGTTCAGGTTAGGGTAAGGGGGACGGGAATGCATTATGCCAATGAGTGTCCTCACAAAGATAGATGTACAAACATGTGTATGTGTGTTTGCAGAAAAATTTGTTTCTATCAAGTATCCTTATTCTACCTGTCAGAAAAAAACACAGCAGAGATACAGTGGCCTAAAAATTAAACCTTTTATCTTCTGTTATATAAATCTGAACTGATAGATATAATATCCTGCCTCATTTACAAAATAATTAATATTTTTTTAATGACATATCTCCAAAGAGTCTGTGAAGACTCTCTAACGAGTCTAAAAGGCCTGGTAGCAGCCCCGGGAGGTTTTAAGGCTCCTTCATCCAAGTTGTCTGAGAGACACTGCCATGTGTTCTCTTAAGTGCGGCTAAAAATAATTCATAGACAACATATTGTTTCCCACAAATGTTGATCTCATGAAGTTAGATTACACAACAATGAAAAATATTGAATTTTTAAAGCCATTTACCAGCCTTTGGGAGAGTCTTTGGGAGAGAGTATTTTGGGGTGTTTTTTTAAAACTGATGGTTGTTACGTGGCATGTTTCCAACATTCAATCATAATTCAGTGGGAGAACTGGTGTGTGAAATATAACAGGCTGTACATGGGAACATTAACGAGGCCACCCAGGGGAATCGGTGTAGTATTGAAATTTCATCAAAATCCAATCAGCAGAGTCTGAGACACTCTGGCTCCTGAATGACCACACAGAGCCAGGCCGGCGGTATCAGTACAGATTGTGCTCAAGTTAATTTCATTGTTTAACATCAGTGTAAGCCGCTGTCAATCATGTGGTCCAAGGACTGATTTTTATGTTAGGCAACTATGAATAAGTAATGAATGATAATCATGTTGGGTTTACTAACCTCTGGATAAGACCACTCTGGGGAGTAGTCTGTCACACCAAACAGCCTCCCGGTCTCCTGGAGCAGTCCCAGAGCTCCCTGCTCCACCTCCGAGCCCTGCAGGTGGCCCACCGCTGTGCCGTGCTCCTCTCCTGCGGCCCCCTCCTGGGGCATCAAGACCCCAGTGACTGCTGCCCCCACCCCGCCCCCGGACCCCTCCACTGAGATGAAGTCATTGATGAGATCGGAGAACTGGCTTCCAAATGAAGCCTCGAAACCTTCCAGGCTGATGGCTGATCCCGCCCCAGCTGCCGCGGCCGACAGACCCCCACCCTGCTGAGGGAGAGGAGAACTGTAGAGCGCCCCCTCGATGCTCGGACCTGCACCTATCGACTGAGGACTGGCCCCCACTGAGCTGCTGGCCCCTGGCAAACTAACGCCGTTACAGAGAATCTCATTCTCCCCTCCCCCTCCTCCTCCCTCCTCTCCCCCTCCGTGGTCATCTGTGGGTTGCAGGTAGTGCTCTGCGTCCACGCTGGCGTAGGCCTCGTGAGGATCCCCGGGCTTGAGCAGTAACTCTCCTCCATTCTCAGAAGTTTTGTCTAAGCCGCCCATCTCTCGATGTGCCCTGCTGCCTGACTGGTCCACGGTGGTGTCCTGTGTGGTTGTCAGGGGAAACGGGCCCACTGCTGCTCCTTGGCCGTTCCTTCCACACAGGCCCTGCTGGCCCGGGCTGGCTTGGTGGAGGTGTGTGCGCGGATCTCTGTTGGTGACCGGAGAGTCTGTTGGCACTGTGGGCAGACCTAGGTATGGTTGGGCCTCACCCGAGTCCTGGGTTCCCTCCGTACCGTTGGTCTGCAGCTGAGAGGGCTGGCTTGTCTGGGGCGAGCCCTGGAGGAAGAGGCTTGGGGAGGGGTGGTGCACAGTCTGGTTCAGACCTGTGACACAGGCGGATGACATGACGGCACTGAAGTCCATTTGCTCCAGGGTGGTGCTGGGGCTGAGGCCGGTTCCCTCTCCTACATAGCTGCTCTGCGTGGCCAGCGGCGGCTCCAGGGGAACCGGTTCCGTCTTGATGTTGAGGACGAGGGCTGGGTTGTACAGGAAGTTGTTGGGGGAACAGTGGAGTCCTCCATCGTCACCGTTACACCCCTCTGTCTTCCCTCCGCCGCCACCGTACGTCTGGCCCTGCTTGGGATTGTTGAGGAAGCAGTCGGGGTCAAAGGTCATGACGGTTTCAGGGATGCTAACTGCGCCGCCAGAGTCGAGAGAGCTGGACAGAACCAGCTCCCCTCCCTCCCCTAAGCCCACCCCAGCAGGAAACGCTGCAAACCTCTGGTTCTCGGGGGCCACGGCCAGCAGGATGCCAGCGGTGGTGCTCTCGTGGGCAGATGCCAGCAGGTGGGTGTTACCAGCAGAGTAAACCGAATCCCCAGTCAGTGTGGTGACCTCAGACATGAACACAGCGGTGCTCTGTGACAGACCCGCGGGAATGGAGAGGGCAGGACTGTCGGCCATGTCGCTAGTGATGGACAGTGGGGAGCTCTGGGTGGTGTCGGGGACCTCCACCTGGTTGTTGGAAGTGGAAGAGGACACCTCCATGCTGCTCTGTGGAAGTAAGGAGGCTTTGGTTATCCGGCCGTTCCTCCTCTCTCCTGCGCCCACTCTGCCCCGGCCCCCCGCAGGACTGGGCTCTGTCTGGCCTTCTGACACATCGCTGTTCTGGACCTCCGTGCCATCTGCTTCCTCGGCTCTCTGGCCTGCCGCTACACCAGTACCCACCGCAGATCCCCCCCCTGCTGCTGCCCCGGACTCCTGCTTGGATGAGATGATGCGCTGCTTGACGCTGGAACATTTCTGATGCAGGCTGCTTCCAGCACCTGACAGAAGAGATGAGCAGAGGAAAACACCATTTGTACACAAAGCACACTGTGATCATATTATCTTTGTATTTATGCCAATCTGTAAAGCAAGGTTGAATTGCCTCACTAACACTTGACAGTGTGTAACGGCGCCCTCCAGTGTTCAGAGTCTACACTACACAACTGAGTTAATTGAACAGATGTTCAAAAATCAAAACATTTTTCTTTTTTTACATACATTTTTTTTAACCATATGTTTCAAGTCTCCAAATTAGACTTCATTTACATTTTCTGGATTAAGCCAAAGTAAAATAACAAACACCAAAGAGTTGAAGTGTCAGAGACCTAATGCCCATTAAATCCCAATGACTACAGAAGGATCAAGTCAGTGTGAGAGATGAGAGCTAGGGAAAGAGAAAAACACAAAAAACGCTATTTTGTTTGAGCAATTAGGGCAGACAGGAGGGGATTCGATTCCGATAGGAGACGATTCAAGGAGTACTTAAGTCAACAAGCCACTTAGTTTGGGGCAGCTATCCTTATACGCCTGTTTGAACCAGATCAAAAGATGGATGAGATTAGGTAAGTCTGAGTGTCTACGTGTGTTAGTATGTGTACTGGAGTTATCTACTCCCTGATGCTCAGCTATGAATAATACATGCCGGATATATCAGGCATCTCTGTCTTCCTTCCCTGTATTCTTCCCTTTCTTGTTTGCAATGATTGTCTGCCTCTAGGTGGCAGCATGGCGCTGACTGTTGGAACCATCAAGTCTTTCCTATCCGCATATAGCCTGGCTGAATGTTAAATTAATACTGAATGTCTCATTGAAAGGCGGCTTGTAAAAGAACACTTTTTTTTCTAGGAATCTATCACTTGCTTGTTAAGTCCTGTTTTCACAGGAGAGTCTTGATGTTCCAAATGTTTTTTTTAATCAAAATTTAAATAAGAAGGCCAATGTTTGAAAACACCTATCTGGGTAAATTCAGGTGTTGCTTTTTGGTTCATTTATTTATTTTTACATTGAGCAACATAATTATAAAATGTCTGAGCTAAATTATTAACACCTACAAAATTGGATATTTTTCTTTCATGCAAGAGACATTTTCATATCATCTCCCCTGAATTGTTGTAAGCACCTGTTGTCTCATCTAATAAGCAATGGCATGGTTTCAGACCCCCCCCCCTTTCCGCTGCCAAGTTGTTTATAAATCCCTAAAAACAAGCCAGTGAAGCAAATGATCTGTTTTGGATTTACAACACTGGTTTCCTACAGATTCATTTTGAAGCTTGGCTTGTGTAGGGTCATCATCTTTTTCATCACTACTGTACCATGACAAGTGGTATTGTTATTGAGCCAAGGTGACTCACAACCCCCGGGTTTTGGAGAAGCGTGAGGGCTGAAATATGAGATCTCTGGAGTAGGAGGGAGGCGAGCGCTGAAATGGCAGTAAACACTAACTCACACATGGGTTTGAGTTGTCCAATGAGCTCCTCCTTGCTCCACTTGGCCCACTCCTTCCTGTCTGTGTTGATAGAGCAGAGGACGGGGCCGCATGGCTTCCCGCTATCGTCCACTGCCGGTACATTCAAGTAGTGCACCAGCACAATGTCTGGGTTCTACAGGACAAGGGCACAAAACACCACCAAACAGAGACATGCATGCACTTGAAGTTAGTGTAACACAACCCTGTGTTCATTAATTCATTGTTCTTACAGTACACAGGGAGGGCAAGAGTAAAATGATAGTCTATTTACAAAAAAAAGTGGATGGTGGGGAAAAGGAAAGCAGGAGAGAACGTGGAGGTCAGGGAGGTCGGATGTGGCGTGTCAGATAAGATTCTCACACCTGCCCATAAAAGATTTAACAGCTCAAGCCCACTCATCACTCTCTCTAACCCTGCAGAGGCTGTGTAGGAATGTGTGTGTGTGTGTGTGTGTGTGTGTGTGTGTGTGTGTGTGTGTGTGTGTGTGTGTGTGTGTGTGTAGAAAGAGAGGGAGAGAGAGCGGTTCAGAGTAGCTCTCACTATACTGTAGGCCACCAGCAGACCTATGGAATTTTGACCCCATGAATGATTCAACAGGTGAGTTCACGTGCGTGTGTGTGTGTGTGTGTGTGTGTGTGTGTGTGTGTGTGTGTGTGTGTGTGAGAGAGAGAGAGCGCGGGAGAGAGAGAGAGAAGCTCCTCTTGATTAAAGATTCAGTAGACAGACTCAGGTGAGAGGGAGGACCTGCTGAGGTGGAACACTTTTCTCTCCAAAAGAGGATGGCACAGTGGGCTGCTACAGCACCACAGTGTGCAGTGTTACAACACTCACAGACTGATTTACGATCATACTCACTGATGTGTTTTGATATATGTGCAAGAGCAGAAAATGGCACATTTCACATAAAGCAAGAATTCCCCCCTAATATTTCCAGACTGCAGGGATCTAACTAGTTTGGCATGCTGAAAAAGAAAATATATTAGGTTAGGGCAGATTGAATTTTCAGTCCGTGGCTGGAACTCCCTTGTAAGGTTCATAATTATGCAGGACATCCTGGTGGAGTTTACATAAATGCATATGCATATACATACATTAAAAGAACATTGCTCGGTATTCAATTTTTCCTTTTTAAACGAACGGAGAGATGTGAGGAGAGAGGAAGTGTAAATGTATACAGGCTTGTTTGAAAATTCATCATGGAACCTGTCACTGAAGATGATGAGGTTCTGGTGACCCCATCTTGCATGGAGTGTAGAGGTAGAGATGTGTGCGTGTGTGCTCGTGTATGTGTGTGTCTGTGCGTGCAGCTTCTGCTATCTGTTGTCTTTCACATGAGCAGTAGAGTGAGTCAAACATTTATATGAAAAACCACATGCCTTAATACACAAGAGACACCTGTGCATGTGTGGATATTATGTGTGTGTGTGTGTGTGTGTGTGTGTGTGTGTGTGTGTGTGTGTGAGAGTGTGTGTGTGTGTGTGTGTGTGTGTGTGTGTGTGTGTGTGTCTGTGTGTGTGTGTGTGTGTGTGTGTGTGTGTGTGTGTGTGTGTGTGCAGTTTATAGCTCCGGGGTGTTTTCCTTGAGAGGGCCACATAGAGTAATACCCCAGTCCTTGACGCTCTCCTTAAGAATTGGGAGTCAGGGTTAGATAACACACTGTGCTCTGGAACTCACAGTCAACTTCAGGCAATGAAATGCTCTGAACACTATGTGAGCTTTATACAAGACCTGCGGGCCGAGCATATTCTTGCTATACTCGAGTCGTGGAACTGTTTGTGAGTAGGCCACTCCACTCAGCCACACAACATCAAGTTTTATTATGGGCCTAGCTTCCTGATAGTATTTTCCGTATATAATCTGCCTCAATAATTTAAAAGAGGAGGATGTTTATTGCGGGTTTATGGTTTAGCTTAATGTTTAGTGTTTTGAAAATATAACGGACACTTCTGTAATATGCCATATATTCTCTGGTTGTCCAGTTTTATGTCGGGTGGTGAATAAAGTCTTAACATAGCTGGAATAAATGTCACAGAATGACTATTTGTTATGATATGACAGATATTTACCAAATATTTCCACAATTTAAACACTGTCAACAATGTGATTTGTATGCGTCAGAAAAGGCAAGGTGGGACAGGGGGTGGGCTTACCTGCAGCAGCCAATAGCATCTACGATGGAAGGTGGGGATGATGGAGGAGTGGACGTAGCAGCCATACAGACACTAGAGAGAGGAGAGGAGAGGAGAGGAGAGGAGAGGAGAGGAGAGGAGAGGAGAGGAGAGGAGAGGAGAGGAGGGGAGAGGAGAGGAGAGGAGAGGAGAGGAGAGGAGAGGAGAGGAGAGGAGAGGAGAGGAGGGAAGAGGAGATTGCCGGGAGGTAAACAAGAAAAAAGGAAGGAATCAAAACCCAAAAGTGAAAAAGGGGGAGAAAGGAGAGGAGAGTAAAGGAGAGAACAGGAGAGGAGAGCTTAAGTTATACCCACTTAGGTTGTATTGATTGCGGTGCTAAAACTAAATTGCAAACATGCTGTATGCGTTTTTTCCTAATGTCTTTTCTAAAATACCATAAATCTGATGTTGACAATTACAGCACAAGAGATGGTGAAATTTACTGCCTCAGCATGACCAGACAAAAACCCACTTGGAATTCATAAAAAGTCACAATGTCGTCAGCTCACAGACACTGCAAGAGAGATCGGAAACAGTGAAGAGGACGAAGAAGAGGGTGAGGAGTGAGGTGGACGTGAGAAAAGCATAGAGGGAGAGTTGAGTGTTGTGACAGCAATTTTACCATTTGGGCAATGAATGAAGGAAGGAACCACTTTGATGTATAGAAAGATGAGCAAATGGATTCCCTTAGATATCAGGGTGCTGCTCAAGCAACTGATGTTACATGACTTCCTCACTCACAGGGTCACCTAAGAATGACTTCACATGACAGGGGATGTGAGTGGGTTGTAAAACATTGGTAAGAGATCTTTGAAAACAGATGTTTCACTCAAGGGGTCTGAGACAGAGTAGGAGACAGGATACTGATCACCTATTTCTAATGATCAAAGAGGTTAATCGATAGCATGTGTTCCTGAAATCTTTGCCATGGTTTTGTACGGTGATGCCCATCTGCAGATGTAGAATTCAACTTCCAGAGAGAACAATTGTAATGACTTGTGCTTGACTATTGAGAAATTCCCATGACAGTGTCAAGGTGGAAAAGATGAAGAGGCAGTTTGGGATAAGACTCCATCCAACAGAGGATGATGACATAAATACAAAATAGTGTGTACATGTGTAGAAAAAGCGGAAATCAACAACAATTAAAGGGGTTTATACTTTAACATTTTGTTTGGAAGTATTATCCTGGGCATGAAATATATCAATACTGGTGCCAGTGAAGTGGTTTCTGAACCAACACCAAAAGTTTTCCTATAAAATAAGATATTCTACAGATAATTTTTTTTTTATTAACTATCTTGAGGGCATCCGTGTGAAATTCAAGGCAGCTGTACAAGAGACAGTATCTCATAGTCTAAAAGCAAATTGCCATCTCAATCAGTAAGTACTGTGTATCAAGGTATACGTAAGACAATAAGCCAGGTTGACATTTGCTGACATTCATCAATATTCTGGGCTATGGGAACATTTTGGTCAAGGCTGAAACTGTACTGAGGTGCGATGCCTAATGAGGAGTGTGTTAGCGGTGTTTCACAGAGGAAAGATGAAATGATGACAGAGGTCTTCTTTCAAGGTCATCACGGTCCTTTTTCCACATGCACTAATAACAGGAA
>NC_083639.1:13177497-13179997 GCF_963576545.1 Limanda limanda
TCCTCTCCGAATTTGATGTAGACACATCTATATGGACCGAGATGATTGCAATTTGCTCAGAACACTGTGTGTGTAGTGAAATTGAATTTACTTTGAGCTGATTTTCTTTGACACCTTGAATCTGTTCTGTTTTGGGGAGAGCCTGCCAGTTTCTTAGTGGAGTGGAGACCCCCACCCTCCGATCAAAGCCGAGTTTAGTCTCTGTCTCGAGCAGTGTGAGTCATCTCAGAGCTGCTGATTCTAATTATGTTACGGAGAAGATGGATGAGATCAGATGTGTGCCTGTGTGTATGTGTGGGTGGGAAATGCGTGCCTGTTCCTTTGTACGTGTGCGTGTGTGTGTGTGTGTGTGTGTGTGTGTGTGTGTGTGTGCGCATGGAGGCGCGCGCATGTGGATGGTACCCATGTTCGCAAACCTTCCGATTCAAGCAGACATAAATGCTATTGATTGTAACTGGACTGTGATGTGTGGGATATAAAAAGCTTTTCTACCGTTCCACAGTGTAGCAGAGCGAAAACAGAGAAGGCAAGGGGAGAAGAGTGGGAAAAAAGACGGCAAGATAAAGAGACATTGTGGGCGAGAGAGAGAGAGGGTCCAGTAAAGGGAGGAGAGAGGGAAGGAGGAGTAGATGATAAAGGAGAGGCTGAGAGGAGGTAATAGTCATTACTTGGAACTGATAAGGTATTTCAGTGAGGGGGGGGGGGGAAATGAAGGTCATTAATTGTTTCCTTAATATTACCCCCCACATGTGCAAATGCATGCACAATTATGGATACCAACACACATTCAGGCATGCACATGAATGTCACTGGCTCCATTGGCTGAGCTCCTTTCCATTTGATGGGATTAGGTGTAATCTGTTTTAATCGTGCTTCGTGTCATGTGTAAATGGGATTATATCTAACTGCTGCTCAATATCACCAATATGACTGCTGCTGCCGCTGCTGCTGCTGCTGCTGCTGCTGCTGGGGCTGTATGGCAGCACAACCAATCAATGAGAAATCCATCCACAACATAAACTGTGCTGCTGGCCTCAGGCTGCTCCTGAGACGAGTCCTTCAGCTCGCACAATGGCTTCGGGGGGGTCGGTGGTCAGGGACGGGGCCGTGAGACCACCGCTTCGCTCACTTTACTTTTTCTTTCTTCTTTTTCTTTCCCTTCTCACCTCCTTTTTTGCCTTGTTATTCGGCGCTTCTCTTTCTTTATCATCGCTACATCTGCAGTAAATGTCAATAGGGTGATTTATCAACACTTCAAAATGCCATTTTTCTTTCTGTCTTCCATTTTTCTCTCTCCCTTCTTCCCAGCCACAGCCTTTCACCCACTCTGGAAAAAGAGCTACTTATGGTTAATTTGGATCGATGAATATTCAGTTCTGGCATGTGAATCCCTGTTCCCACCCCATCCCATAGACACACTCCTACTCCCCCTCCCTTTGAACCCCCCCTTCACCCTGCTATGTCTGAATTATACATCACTTATCCTAATACATTTACATGTATTAATACTCCGTTTTCAGCTGACTAGGTGCTTTACAGTCCAGCCATGTTCTGGAGCGCTCTCTACATGTAGAGAGGGTCGTCAGCAGGACGTGCAGCGAAGTACATCGCTAATGTTTTAATCAAACAAAGACGCAGCTATTGGCATTGAACCAACGTGAGTAACTGGATGATTGAGTGATTCTTTGTGTGAGAGAGCGCTCGTGTGTGTTAACCATTGTCTGCACTTGTCTCACCTGGTTTTTGGCGATGTCGTCAGCCACTCATCATGTTTCTCAAAAGTGATGAGGTATGCAGCAATCTCCTGGGGAGATAAAGACAAGACAGAAAGGTTACACTGGTGACTATGCATGAGAACGTGTGTGTGTGTGTGTGAGAGGGTGCATGAGAATGTGTGTGTGTGTGAGTGAGTGTGTGCGTGTGTGTGTGTGTGCGTGTGTGCGTGTGTGTGTGTGTGTGTGCGTGTGCGTGTGTGTGTGTGTGTGTGTGTGTGTGTGTGTGTGTGTGTGTGTGTGTGTGTGTGTGTGTGTCAGAGGGAGATAAAACATAACAGGTATTTCCAGATGACCTGCTGATGTCCAGAGAGAGTATATGTCACTATCTGATTGCCACGGTGTGGTCGGGGCGCCTGATTGGTCACAGAGCAACCAGTCAGGAGGCAGATATAGAGGACAGACCCTCAGGGCCAACAACCAATCACGCTCACCAACACAATGATGTCTCCCTCCACTAGGGAGGAAAAGCTATCTCTAAATACACACACACACACACACACACACACACACACACATAAACACACGCACACAGAGACTGGGGGAGCGGACCCATACACCAGCTGAGAGAGTGCACTGATAGGAAAAGTTTTCTTGTACTTTGCAGTTTCACAGTTTCCCGTCAGATAAAGCTTGCTCCTAACTTGATTCTTAATTCCTCCGGCTCTCTTTTCATCTCTGCCGCTCGCCTCTCCTCTCCACACTATTTCCTCTACACTCACATGAAT
>NC_083639.1:13184997-13192417 GCF_963576545.1 Limanda limanda
CCCTGATGCCTCATCTCACTCTGAGTCATTGCGCCCTCTGAGGCTCGTCTCTGCTCTGCTATTGTTGATGTTATTGTTATTGAGGAGGCTTGGTTTGTGAAGGAGAGAAAGAAACAGAGAGGGAAAGCGAGGGACAGAAATAGAGAGAGAGAGGGAGAGAGAGAGAGAGATAGAGAGAGAAGAAGAAATAGTGTGTGCCACCTCTCATTGGCATAAATACTTGTTTACAACTAGACATAAATTGGCATCCTGTCAGTCAGTCTCTCTATTTCTCTCTCCCCACTAACTCCCTTACTATTTCCCTCCCCGTCTCTATCTGTATCTCTCTCTCTCTCTTCTCCTCTCCCTCTGTGCTGCTAAGCGTATTACAACACTCCCTGGTTCAGCCCTCTCTCATTACCATATTCTAATTACATTCGTTAAGGGGAGCATTTGGGAGTTTAATGAATAAATTTGAAAGATGGGTCTCCGTGGCGATCTTTAGGGTTGTCTCCCCCTCAGCCAACTAAGGATGGGAGCACATGTGTGTGCGTGTGTCTGCGAGGTTTGCACACCTGTTCTCGGTAAATATCGCCGCAGCTCCATTTCAGAAGAAACAGACAAATCTAGTTAACTGCTGGAGCTCACGTGGAGTCCTCCTTCCAAAAGAATCCATTCCAAATTCTGTTTGTCGACTCCAAATAAAGATTTCATGTCATTTGTTTGTTGTTTTCGGGGGAAAAAAAGTGGGAGCCACCCATGTTGAAGCCATGCATATTTAACTCCCCTCAAGCTTCAAAAACAAACTGCCAAAGACAAGCATCAAATTACAGATGTACAAATTGTCTGCAATCTCGGGTTTATCTTCCCCGCTGACAACAGACCTGCAGGCTTCATGCTGCGAGAGAAGCAGTTGGACGTAAAACAATCATAAGCAAAAGTAAACATTAAAGGTTATCAACCCCTGCTCGAGTGATTGGCTTCAACTGCTGTATAGTCTGATCTGTCTCTGCCAGGCCCCGGGCTGTGCACCTGAATTGACTCTCACTATGGACTCACTCTTTCCGGGTATTGCAAAATGTGATATATGGTTTAACAGAGAAGTCCCAACAGCATTCCCGATCCGGTTGATTGCCAGCTCGTGCGTCAATAAGTCAAGAGGCGGGCGAGTAGAAAATTCACCTACTGTTCAGAAATAGAAACAGCAGGAATAACCAACAAAATGATGCACCTCAACTTTGTCAAATGTCCTTGATTACAGACGATCAAACTATTCGGTAAACAACAGATTAAAGATGCAGAACCTGCGTTAACCCCTTCCTCACAGAATTTACTTTACTCATTTTCCTGTTGACTTGTCCTGAGTCATAACCACAAATCAGGAGTCAGCAGAATTTGGGCACTGTCTGGAACTTATTTATTGCATCTTGTGGTAAAAAGAATGGCTATGTTTCATTTTGAATTCAGTTCGAAGTAGACCAATCCATCTTGAAATTTCTTCATGACTTGTCTCTTGGCTGAAACCGCTGCATGAAGGACAGACTGTGCTCCGCCACAGCTCGGAAAAATACGTGCAGAGTGAGCTGCTGGAAGTGATGTTATCTGATGAACATATGCTGTTCCGATAATAGTTCATAAGTGTACGGTATAGTGCATCAATAGATCCAGAGGGGCTCCTCTTCACTGTATATTTACAGTGATGATGCATCGGACAAGGTAGAGCCCGGTGTCATCACCTTCCCTTCAAGTACTGTGAGTCATGCAGTGGGCGCCAAAGTATGTTTGCTATCTTTAAACTTCTACATGATGTAAGTGTATGTATATAAATAAATAAAAGACAGGGATGAGCAATACAACCAACATTTTTACAGCAGCAAGAACCCTTTGTTGCCTGTGGAAAACTATCATGACCTTCGAGAGACGTTTGTTTGCTTAAATCTAACTGCTTTCATTCATTAAGTGCATGTAGCCATTCAATAATTGCTCTTGTTTAATGACCTGTTTGAGATCGAGGAGGGGAGAGACATCAGTCATGGCTGTCCGGGCTGTCCTGGTATCTATCCACCTCATGTCAACTGTAATGGGCCGTGACTTCCTAGTTCAACATGCAATGGCATCTTACAGTAGACAAAGACTGGAGCCTGGAGTCGCACAGAGAAAGTGCTGCTGCTGTTCTACCGGACACTGACTTTGTCGACATGGACAGAAATATTCAGATTTAAAATTTGATTGTGTACATTATTAGAAATTATATACATATTACAGTTTATCACGCTACCATAGAAACTGCATTTTCTGTGTACCTAAACCCTAGTTCAGCAAGGAATTGAATTGAGGAAGGTGTCAGCATGTTTCTGGAAGTAACAAATTCCATTCATTTTCTGTATAGAGAGGTTGATTATCAGGCATAATAAAGTAACCCTCCAAGGTAGACTTACCACAAGTAATGAGATGTGAAACTATGTTAACAACAAGGTTAAATTCAAGAAGAAGTGCGCTGGAAGTGGTTGGAAAGGGATCATTTGCAATGATTTATGGGATGCGTAGTTCCTTCACTCTTAAAATAATCATGTGCACAGTCTCATACCGTTGCCTTTTTAAAAATGTTTTATAGTCATGACTCATCTTGTAGCGGATCTGCCTGGTTCCAGGCTTAAAACAGATTTTATTCAGATTTTCTGAAATGTCACAGTAGACAATTGAAGATTTATTTCAGGAACCAGAGACGTTGTAAAAGTGGTTGGTCACTGTTAGGCTCTATTCTGATTTTAGCTAATTATTTTGACATGTGTACGTCCTAATTGCATTATAAGGTCCTATTTGAACATTTGGCAGCTTTGACATGTACAACCGTTACCTAACTGCTTGACAACATAATCTGACTATGCTCTGTAACTTTTAAAAGGGAAAGTAAATGGTATTTTCCATTAGCAACTGATGTAAATTGGAATGATGTCTTATTCAGATTAGGGCCAAATGAATATTGCTGACCGTGGAAACGGAGTAACTGTTATGAGTTGAACACACCGGTATATGAGGTAATTATGCAGGTTGTTAGGTTTAACACTAGCTCATACCTGTTTTTACTTCTTGCAGGAGTAGTGAGCTAACACTTCCAGTAGATCATAATATTTTTGGGCCGCAGTGATTTGGCTTCAAGTATCATAGATGAATTTCGTAGAAGACCGTCACACTGTTAACAACAACTTTGACTGGGGAACACCTAAAGGAACAGTCATTGCCATTTTCAATCTCTGTCATTTGAGGTGAAATGCTACTGAGACATAGCGAGATGCTCTTCCCTCCACATTAGGTGGTCTATCATCGCTCCTTCCCTCTGCTTTACATTCAAACAATTAAATATTTGTACTGTCACTATGCAAATGAGGCATCAGTGAAGCTGCCTCCTCAGAGTATAACATGATGGATGATATATTACAGCTGAGCTGGTCTTAGACTAATGACACCACTGCATTACAATACACAACGTAGTACACAGCTAATATCATATCAGCAAAGAGACAGAGCACACACACACACACACACACACACACACACACACACACACACACACACACACACACACACACAGGAATGCCACCTTGTTTAATCCCCTAGGAATCAGTGGAATTTGATTATTGTGACTTTTACAAACACTTTCCATATGAGAGTCGACATTCCATACATCAGCAGGAGCGAGGAGGGAGAGGGAGGAAGAGGAGGAAGAGGAGGAAGAGGAGGACAGCAGCAGCGGGGAGAGACAGAGAAACAGAAGTGCTGTTTGAGAGGAGGAAACTGGACACGTACTGTGTTCTCCGGAGAGAAATTGTTCCGATATAATAACCCAGACTGGATGTGTTACACACACACACACACACTCACACTCACACACACACACACACGCACACACACACACATAATGCATGGAGTATCTCACCCTAAAATAATTTACATGTGGTATGAAAGGTAAATTTAACAGTGAATCTCTTAACTCTAGCGAATGTTTGTCACAGCACCATTCACAGTGTCACACTTCTCTCACTATGTTTTGTTGTGGCTATGATATAGTTGGCAGCCAGTTTACCCCTTTGGCTCAGCTCCTGTAACAAAGTGAGGGCTGGAGACCTAATTGTAAAACATTAAAAAAACAGAAAAAGAGCCGGAGGTAAAACCTTTGTTTCATAAGTTTCGATATATGTCATCACTTCTGACCTGCATCATATGTTATTAATGTGTGAGGCTGGAACACAACTGAGGTCTTTCTTTGGCACATGTTAAGAAACAGTGGAGGCTCTTGAATTCATGTATTATAGCATGGGTACACATTTTTGCTTCAGAATTAAAGTCTTTAATTGTGTTTTTATTGAGTTCATAGAAACAAAGCTCCATGAGGCACCAAAACATGTTGATGAACACTGTTCACAGTGTGCAGTAAACACGACGGGAGAGCTCCACGATGATATTCTCAACTCATTAACAGGCAAACACAGACATCCAGACAGCTACCTTGACAGACGCTATAGTAACCAAAAAACATGAAGCAATTGGTAGGATTATTGATTCTGCCTGTTGTTTTTTATATATATATATATATATATATATATTGTAGTTTGGAGATCAGCTATACCACCAAGACTCGTTGTTCATCTTTGTGATATTAAGACTTTGGTCTTTGTTATAATGAAGATTTTGTTTCCTTGCCTGTTCACCATGATTCTAACTCTGTGTATTTGTCTATCGGATCAGCTTCCTGCAAAATCAGAATAAATCTGGAACTCTAGATTTATAGGAATTTGTTATGGTCAGAAACCCTCTGCATCCCATGGACATTAATTCTGAACCTGGTGTAACTCTGTACCCTGTTAACTTTTTCTGCCTTGCAAGTTTTATATCAAGCTCTCTTAAACCTGCCACCTCTCTCTGTTTAAAATCCGAATCCTAGCACCAAGTCTGTGGTCGATGGCTCACATTTTACGACAAAATATTCATAAATGTACATTTACTATTCCCCACACCAGCATCTCCGTTATCAAATCAAATAAGCAGTGAGCAAATTAATAATGAGTGAAAAGAAATTAAAGTGGTCTGAATCCACCATTACAAGTTGACATTTTCTTTATTACTATGTTGTATTTTTCTACATTGATTTTGCACTGTGCAGTGCAATTTAACGACCACATAATCTCACTAGATTTAATTAAAAATAAAGAATACAGCCAGCGAATGACTATTAGTGGGCTGAAGCTCATGAGGCCAACAGAGCAACAGATCTGTGCAATAACATCAAGAAACCGAACATACAACTGCCTCACAGCACAAACACATGTATCCCCCCTTTTAAGTATGTTTGAATGTATTAGTATTAAATATTTGGGTTTGTTGATATCTTTGTATTTGTATCTTACAAACATCTTAACTGTCTGGATTAGGTGAGAGAGGCAGTAAATCATACTGTGTGGGAAATCTTTTTACAGGGAAAGGGTGTACACAGAGGAGAGCATCCTAAATATGTGTGTGAATTGAATAGAAATTAACTTATCATATAAACATGATGTTGCATGAGAAAAAAGTCTGTTTGAATACACTGGTGTAAGAGCTGTACAAATTCTTCAGGAAAATAATCAGCATTATACCAGCAGCAACAACAGAAAGCATGTAAATAAATTTATAAAAATAAATAAATGTTCATAAAAAACACTATTCACCATACATTAAATTAGAAAAGTGGACAATTAATTCATGTTTAGTAAAAGACTAAGGCTGCAGTTCTGATCAATATGTTTGGAGCTATAGTATCTGTGCAATGATATACATATATATATATATATATATATATATATATATATATATATATATATATATATATATATATATACATATATATATATATATATATATATATATATATACACACGCTGTAAAGAATCCCTCAGATTACTCATGTATAACTAATGCAGTAAAATATTGCCAAATAACTGACTATGGAGACTACCACAGAGTGAGGAATTGAGCTTGAATAAAAAAGTGTCTGGGCATCAGTATAGAAACACATGTGACTAACAGTTCAGAACCAAACTTATAACAAGAAATCCTACTGTTATAGTGAGAAGGGTGTACAGTTGGACTTTATCTGCTTAGAGTCCAAAATGACAAGCTGAAACTGCAATTTCACAATGAGAATTGTTTTTGGGGATTTTAAGCTTCTTTCCTAAAACATGAGCAGAGAGTATGAAATATGTGTTGGCTTCAGAGATCTTGAAGAATGTCTAAGTCAGAAAAACAAAGACAAAAACCTCATTAAAATCAAGAGGGTTCTAGTGGTTTGTGTGTT
Organism: Limanda limanda; assembly: GCF_963576545.1. Lineage (NCBI taxonomy): Eukaryota > Metazoa > Chordata > Actinopteri > Pleuronectiformes > Pleuronectidae > Limanda > Limanda limanda. The sequence goes on from NC_083639.1 coordinate 13,191,308, forward strand.
GACATCTATTATTACTATTATTTCAAGAAGTGAACATGCTAAATTGCCACGTGCTGCTGTAAGATACAGTATATATGCTAGTCTATAGCATACAAAATGCTATAGACTCCTAAAGGCCTTGCAAAGTCTGAGGAACAGAACATCATCAAACTTAAATAAAGTGATAATGTTTTCAAGACAAAGCTCTACATTAAGTACAATTCCTCCAAACATAGGAGCACAACGACTGCACATCTACGTGTGTATGCACACACACACACATACACATTTGAATGCTTTATCGGTCTCCAATGAATTAAATCTAATTTACAGAGGACTCAGCTATAACAGAGGTTCTATGTGGGGACATTTGAGGTTACAAAAGGTTTTGTCTCCACTGCACAGCCCGGCTCCTTAGTACAGCAGACACTGCTGGTCATTCGGTTCCTTTTGATTGGGCTTGGAAAGTAACAGGAAGTTAAAACGCAGAAGACACACATGAAGACACACACAAACGAGCTGAGGCACCCACAATCACACACACACACACACACACACACACACACACACACACACACACACACACACACACACACACACACACACACAGCCCCGCACTAACAGTCACACATTCCCACTGTTTAATATATTTCTGTGTCTCCAGTTAACAATATTTTGTGTCAAATTATAGTGGGCAAGATAAATAGTGGGTCTGTGCGACTCGGAGAAAATAGCACAGGAGAAAAATGTGGGGCTTCCAGTCGCGTAGGAGGAGAAGTAGAGAGAGAGCGAGAAGAGAGGAGATGGGAGGAGAGGAGAGGAGAGACTCAGACACCTGGCTTTCCCTGACTAGACTTGTAAAACCTGGTTAATCCCGGCCCTTTGTGAACTTGTTTGTGTTGATCTAACTGCATGACATGAGAAACACTGAAATACAGATCCCAACAATCTATGCCACATCCATAGTACAAGCTCTTGTGCAAATGAGAGGCTCGCTGGTTAATAGACATGTATACAGAAGGAAATAACATTAATGAATAGAATGAATCTAAAGTAATTAATTCTTTGCATTGCTGCACATTGGGTTCACGTTGCAATCGTTTGGTCGGCATGACGGTATGGAGTTCGAGC